>NC_140612.1:42485288-42487788 GCF_057381915.1 Diplotaxodon limnothrissa | reverse complement strand
CATTTAAGCCTCATCATACCTGCCGTGGGCCACTGGAGGGAGACAAATCACCATGCACTAAAATTCAAATTTTGCACTGCAAACCTCACAGTGTCTGTGTGTGTGTGTGTGTGTGTGTGCGCGCTTTGGTGTGTGTGTGTGTGTGTGTGTGCGCGCTTTGGTGTGTGTGCTTTGGTGTGTGTGTGTGTGTGAGACAGAGAGAGAGAGAGAGAGAGTGACACTTGCTGTGTATTTAAGAAACAAACGCTCAAAGAAACCAAACAGAATGACACAGGCAGAAAGACACTGTTTTATTTTGGTAACCAATGATGCATTTCTTATCCCCTTGTACAGGGCCTTTTATGACAGGAACAGGAACCACAGAGCGTCAGCCGCACACATCGAAGCTGCACAGGGCACACGCGGCGCCACGCAGAATAAATGACGTTCCTGGGCCAAGGCCGAAGCCCAGCCACCCGCTGCCTCCTCGCCGCCTCCTCCCGGGACCTTCAAGGACCACCCACCAGCCACTGGTACACATTCCAATCTTACACAATGGCCCCAGCATCACAGGGCATCTCCTGACATTAAAATCTATCCTGATTTCTGTTGTTTTTCCCTCATCTCTGAGCCGCTGAGTGTGTGTGTGTGTGTGTGTGTGTGTGTGTGTGTGTGTGTCTCTCTCTCTTTTACACAAAAAACACATGTCAGTTGTTAAGGAAAATGTTATAAAACACTTCTTCAGTAAAGACTCAGAGAAGAGAAACACACAGAACTTCTTGCTAGCAAGGGCAGCCTCCACTCTAAGAGACTCCAGTGAGAGAACTGCCCCGGTCTTTATTTTATACTCCATTGAGCGTGTGTGTGTGTGTGTGTGTGTGTGTGTGTGTGTGTGTGTGTGTGTGTCTCTTTTACACAAAAAATACATGTGAGTGCACTTGCAACAACTTTTAATATGCAATGTACAGGACTTGCTTGCTAGGCGCCATCCTGTGGACCAAACATGCAATTGAAAGATGTTATTTTCGCCGGTATAACACCTTCTGACACTTTGTACCGCATTGAGCCAGCAGAGGGAGCACCTCTTGTTCAATCCCAGTGGCACAGCAGCTGCTCTGCTTCTGTGTGTGTGTGTGTGTGTGTGTGTGTGTGTGACAGAGAGACAGACAGAGAGAGAGAGAGAGAGAGAGAGAGAGACACTTGCTGTGTATTTAAAAAACAAGCGCTCAAACAAACCAAAGAGAACGACAGAGGCAGAAAGACACTGTTTTTTTTGTGGTAACCCATGAGGTCTTGCTATCGAATTGTACAGTGCATCCTGAAGCAAGGCCGAGCAGATGACATAGTGCTCCACAGGCCTGCTTCTGGTGCCTGCTCCTGTACCAACCTGCTGCACAGGCTTCTGTGAAGGGAAACTGCTACATGTTATGTCACCAATCCCTGCCATGCTGCGTGTCTAACGACCCGGCAGGGCCTGCTGAGTACAGTGGTGGTGGACCCAGGCCCTCTGCACCTTCCTTTCTCCGACTGGGACCCTTTTGTCCCATCCTTTTTGGTCCGATTCGCCATATCTCCAGAACCGAAGAAGCCATCGGCGTGGCTTCTTCGCCACAGCGTCCGGCACCCACCAAAACCCCCACCTAGACACCAACATCAGCCCTCTACACCTCTTACTTTTTCAGTTATTCCACTTTTGTCCCATCCTCTCCTGGCTTTTTCCCCATAACCTATCATTTAAGCCTCATCATACCTGCCGTGGGCCACTGGAGGGAGACAAATCACCATGCACTAAAATTCAAATTTTGCACTGCAAACCTCACAGTGTCTGTGTGTGTGTGTGTGTGTGTGTGCGCGCTTTGGTGTGTGTGTGTGTGTGTGTGTGCGCGCTTTGGTGTGTGTGCTTTGGTGTGTGTGTGTGTGTGAGACAGAGAGAGAGAGAGAGAGAGTGACACTTGCTGTGTATTTAAGAAACAAACGCTCAAAGAAACCAAACAGAATGACACAGGCAGAAAGACACTGTTTTATTTTGGTAACCAATGATGCATTTCTTATCCCCTTGTACAGGGCCTTTTATGACAGGAACAGGAACCACAGAGCGTCAGCCGCACACATCGAAGCTGCACAGGGCACACGCGGCGCCACGCAGAATAAATGACGTTCCTGGGCCAAGGCCGAAGCCCAGCCACCCGCTGCCTCCTCGCCGCCTCCTCCCGGGACCTTCAAGGACCACCCACCAGCCACTGGTACACATTCCAATCTTACACAATGGCCCCAGCATCACAGGGCATCTCCTGACATTAAAATCTATCCTGATTTCTGTTGTTTTTCCCTCATCTCTGAGCCGCTGAGTGTGTGTGTGTGTGTGTGTGTGTGTGTGTGTGTGTGTGTCTCTCTCTCTTTTACACAAAAAACACATGTCAGTTGTTAAGGAAAATGTTATAAAACACTTCTTCAGTAAAGACTCAGAGAAGAGAAACACACAGAACTTCTTGCTAGCAAGGGCAGCCTCCACTCTAAGAGA
>NC_140612.1:42475288-42477788 GCF_057381915.1 Diplotaxodon limnothrissa | reverse complement strand
TTTTGTCCCATCCTTTTTGGTCCGATTCGCCATATCTCCAGAACCGAAGAAGCCATCGGCGTGGCTTCTTCGCCACAGCGTCCGGCACCCACCAAAACCCCCACCTAGACACCAACATCAGCCCTCTACACCTCTTACTTTTTCAGTTATTCCACTTTTGTCCCATCCTCTCCTGGCTTTTTCCCCATAACCTATCATTTAAGCCTCATCATACCTGCCGTGGGCCACTGGAGGGAGACAAATCACCATGCACTAAAATTCAAATTTTGCACTGCAAACCTCACAGTGTCTGTGTGTGTGTGTGTGTGTGTGTGCGCGCTTTGGTGTGTGTGTGTGTGTGTGTGTGCGCGCTTTGGTGTGTGTGCTTTGGTGTGTGTGTGTGTGTGAGACAGAGAGAGAGAGAGAGAGAGTGACACTTGCTGTGTATTTAAGAAACAAACGCTCAAAGAAACCAAACAGAATGACACAGGCAGAAAGACACTGTTTTATTTTGGTAACCAATGATGCATTTCTTATCCCCTTGTACAGGGCCTTTTATGACAGGAACAGGAACCACAGAGCGTCAGCCGCACACATCGAAGCTGCACAGGGCACACGCGGCGCCACGCAGAATAAATGACGTTCCTGGGCCAAGGCCGAAGCCCAGCCACCCGCTGCCTCCTCGCCGCCTCCTCCCGGGACCTTCAAGGACCACCCACCAGCCACTGGTACACATTCCAATCTTACACAATGGCCCCAGCATCACAGGGCATCTCCTGACATTAAAATCTATCCTGATTTCTGTTGTTTTTCCCTCATCTCTGAGCCGCTGAGTGTGTGTGTGTGTGTGTGTGTGTGTGTGTGTGTGTGTGTCTCTCTCTCTTTTACACAAAAAACACATGTCAGTTGTTAAGGAAAATGTTATAAAACACTTCTTCAGTAAAGACTCAGAGAAGAGAAACACACAGAACTTCTTGCTAGCAAGGGCAGCCTCCACTCTAAGAGACTCCAGTGAGAGAACTGCCCCGGTCTTTATTTTATACTCCATTGAGCGTGTGTGTGTGTGTGTGTGTGTGTGTGTGTGTGTGTGTGTGTGTGTGTGTGTGTGTGTCTCTTTTACACAAAAAATACATGTGAGTGCACTTGCAACAACTTTTAATATGCAATGTACAGGACTTGCTTGCTAGGCGCCATCCTGTGGACCAAACATGCAATTGAAAGATGTTATTTTCGCCGGTATAACACCTTCTGACACTTTGTACCGCATTGAGCCAGCAGAGGGAGCACCTCTTGTTCAATCCCAGTGGCACAGCAGCTGCTCTGCTTCTGTGTGTGTGTGTGTGTGTGTGTGTGTGTGTGTGTGTGTGTGTGTGTGTGTGTGTGTGTGTGTGTGACAGAGAGACAGACAGAGAGAGAGAGAGAGAGAGAGAGAGAGAGACACTTGCTGTGTATTTAAAAAACAAGCGCTCAAACAAACCAAAGAGAACGACAGAGGCAGAAAGACACTGTTTTTTTTGTGGTAACCCATGAGGTCTTGCTATCGAATTGTACAGTGCATCCTGAAGCAAGGCCGAGCAGATGACATAGTGCTCCACAGGCCTGCTTCTGGTGCCTGCTCCTGTACCAACCTGCTGCACAGGCTTCTGTGAAGGGAAACTGCTACATGTTATGTCACCAATCGCTGCCATGCTGCGTGTCTAACGACCCGGCAGGGCCTGCTGAGTACAGTGGTGGTGGAATCGGCCCGATCGGACACTCCTATCTGCCACTTTGACCTTTTTATTCCGTCAAATTTGGACCCATTTACACCAAGTCCAGAACCGTTGGTGCTATCGACATGGGGTCTTCACCAGCGCGTGCGGAGCGGCAGAAAACCCCCCCGTAGACACCACTTTCATGCCTCTACGACACTTACTTTCCCAGTTATTCCATTTTATTCCGTCAAGCTCTGGCTAAATCCCCTTAACCTAACCAACCCTAATCATACCTGCATTTGTCCACTGGAGGGAGACAAAAACACCAAGCTCTGAGATTCAAATTTTGAACTGCAGACCTCACAGTGTCTGTGTGTGTGTGTGTGTGTGTGTGTGTGCGCGCTTTGGTGTGTTTGCTTTGGTGTGTGTGTGTGTGTGTGTGTGTGTGTGACAGAGAGAGAGAGAGAGAGAGAGAGAGACACTTGCTGTGTATTTAAGAAACAAACGCTCAAAGAAACCAAACAGAATGACACAGGCAGAAAGACACTGTTTTATTTTGGTAACCAATGATGCATTTCTTCTCCGCTTGTACAGTGCACCCTGAAGCCGTGTGTGGACCAGGAGATCAGCAGAACAGGAACCACAGAGCGTCAGCCGCACACATCGAAGCTGCACAGGGCACACGCGGCGCCACGCAGAATAAATGACGTTCCTGGGCCAAGGCCGAAGCCCAGCCACCCGCTGCCTCCTCGCCGCCTCCTCCCGGGACCTTCAAGGACCACCCACCAGCCACTGGTACACATTCCAATCTTACACAATGGCCCCAG